>NC_057795.1:203877703-203909599 GCF_018294505.1 Triticum aestivum
CAGGCAGGCATAGTTGTTGTCCCTGAGTTTCATATTTTTTCTTTTGATCAGGCCCCTCGTGTTGAGTCTGTCAGCCAGCAGTAACCAGGCGAAAACCCACCACTTATTGGTGCACTTGGTCTTCCATATCCACTCAAAGGCTTGGTCAGCAACCCCATCACGGAAGCAATGTAAGTAGAATTTGCCAGAATCAAAATCCTCCGACCCCCAGATGCATCTCCAGGAGTCATTTGTCTCAGTCAGTTCTATTAGGGCCACGCTGTTTTGGAGATCGTCGAGCTCACCCCTCGCTTGCACTGAGAGAGACAAATGAAAGTTCCGGCCAAGCATAGACGCGGCCAGGAGATTCTGCACAGACATGTCTTCATTCTATGAGTAGGAAAACAACCTGGGGTGGGTGTCAGCCAGTACATCCTTGTGTCATGCATCTTTCCAAAACAGGGCCGTGCTCCCATCCCCTACCTCGACAGTCATGACCCCCCTGTATATCGTCGCAAGGTGGATGATGCCACGCCACCAGAACGATCCACATGGCTCAGTCGCATGCGGGACCAGCCCATTGTAATAGGCCGTCCAGACCAACTTCACCCACAACAGGTCCATGCGATTATAGAACTTGTGCAGTTGCTTGAGGAGCAGGCCTTGGTTCTGAACCCTAAGGTCAATTATGCCCAGGCCACCTTTGTTTTTGGGGCGGCAAATTAAATCCCAAGCCGCCAACGAGACCGCTTTCATGCCATCGTCCGTGTTCTTAGCCAACAAGCAATATCGTCTGAGTTTATCCAAGTGCTCAAGAATCTTCGGCGGCAATCTGATGGAGCACATGGCATAAATCGCGAGCGACGTGATCACTGAGTTAACCAGCATAAGTTTTGAGCCCAGATCGAGAAGAGTAGCTGCAGTGGAGAGTTTGCGTTCCACTGATGCTACCAGTGGCATGAGATCAGACACCGTTGGCCGGGTGGTTCCCATGGGCAATGCCAGGTATGTGAATGGCATGGAACCGATTGCACATCCAAAGACTTGTGCCAATCTAGCAGTCGCAGGCGCATCAGTATTGACAGTGATCAGAGTGAATTTTTGAAAATTTATGTGCAGACCCACAGACGCCGCATAGTCCTGGAGAATGACCTTGATGGTTTCTGCTTGAGATTGATCCACGGGCATCACTAGGATCGTGTCATCAGTGTATTGAATGACGGGGTAATCATCATCTGGAGCAGGGATTGGAAGTTGCAGGGCACCCGCTCTGTACGCATCGTTAATGGCTTCCTGTAACAGATCGGCCACAAGCACAAAAATGAGCGGGGACAGCGGGTCGCCTTGGCGCACCCCACGCAGGCAGAAGAAATTTTTGCCCGGGGTCCCATTGGGGAGGACGGAGGATTTGCCAGTTGAAAACAGGTTGTTCATCCACCCAAGCCATTTATCATCAAATCCCATGCATTCCATGATCTCCATCATCGGGGCGTGCTCGATCGTGTCGAAGGCTTTGGCAAAGTCTAATTTTAGAATGGCGATCGCCCACCCCGACGCTTGGCATTGGTGTATGAATTCACAAGCCCATGCTACGCAATCCTGGATCGACCTCCCGCGCAGGAAACCATACTGGTTTCTGTGTATGATCTTAAGAACTACTTTCTGTAGGCGGTTAGAGAGAAGCTTCCTCAACAGTTTTAGGCAGCAGTTTAGCAGGGTTATGGGGCGATAATCATTGGCAGATTCTGGGGACTGGGTTTTGGGAATGAGAGTGATAAACCCAGTATTCAAACTTTCGAGGTCAAGATTACCTGCATGAAAATCAAAACAGAACCAGTAAAAGTCCTCTTTAACGATGTGCTAGCACGATTTGATAAAGCTACCACTGAAGCCATCCGGTCCAGGAGCTCGGTCGGACGGCAGCTCCTTGACCACTTGAGCAATTTCACTGTGAGTGAAGGGGGCCGATAGATGGTGGAGCCCCTCCACCTTTTTTATAATACGTTTCAAATCAAATTTCATGTTGGTTTGATTGGAGTAGCCCAACCTTTCTTTGAAGGCCTGAAAAAGAACAGCTTCTTTTCCCAGGTGATCATGGATGACCGAGTCATCACATAGTTTCAACGTGGCAATATTGTTTCTACGATACCGTTCTGTAGCCACCCTATGGAAGAATTTGGTGTTGCCGTCTCCAAATTTGAATTGCCTGATAGTGCAGCGCTTCCTCCAATAAGCTTTTTTGCACTCCAGTAGGTGAAGTAGGTCTTGCTTCAAAATTCCTCTGAAATTAGCTTCAGGTAAGGACAACCTCCTTCTTTCTTCCAACCCATCTATCTCTAGAAGGGTTTTATTGCAGTTCTCTATCAGCATGGATAATTTGGATATTTTCTTGCTCCACTATTTCAGATCATAACGCAAGGTCTTAAGTTTCTTGCACAGGATAGCGGCTGAGTTTGGAGCATAGCAGTGTTTAGCCCAAGACCGTTGCACCACGTCAAAAAACCCTGGTTGTTTGATCCAATAGTCCTCGAAACAAAAAACTTTGGATTTCGGTATCATGGATTGAATACTTACATAGCATGGGACATGGTCTGATGTGTGTTTACCAAGAGGCATAACCATTGTGTTCGGATACTTGGTTGCCCAGTCGACCGACGTGAAGTGCCAGTCAAGCTATTCAAGAAGCGGATCGGCTTGCATATTGCTCCAAGTAAACGAGCGCCCTTTAATTGGAATTTCTACGAGAGATTTCCGACGTATAAATTCATTGAAGATCATCATATCGTTAGCGTCCCCTCCTCCTCTATTGCGGTTATCCGGCGCTCGGATGAAATTGAAATCTCCTAGGAGAAGCCAATCTTCACCCGTAGGTATATCAAGGTCAAAAAGCCACGAAGTGAAAAGCGCTCTGTTCGGATCATTACATGGTCCATACACATTTACGAGCATCCAAGAGTCGCCTAACTGCGTTGAGGTAAGTCTGACGCCTAACGCAAAAGTTTCAGAGAAAACAGCCGCGCCAGTGAAAACCGAGCTCATCCACGCAGTTAAGATCCCTCCAGAGTTTCCCACAGAGGGTATACATTCAAACATATCAAACTTTTTAGGACAGAAAAGCTTAACATAAGAAGCATCAAAAGAGGTACGTTTAGTTTCCTGAAAACAAACGACAGAACATCCACTGATATCGATTGCATTACGGATCACGAGATGTTTCTTCTGTGAATTGATTCCATGCACGTTCCAGCATAGTATGGTCCATTGTTTATTCGCTAACATCACACCTAGTGATGGTCCGGATCACCCCCGTTGTCGCCCTCCAGGAGCTTTTTAGTGCTGAGATCATCAGGGGGTATTCCACACAGAGCCGTGCTCACATACTGCAGCTGATCAATGGGCGTTGGAGGAGGCAGTTGCTCATCAGATACAGAAGGATTCAACAGCTTGGTGTTGCAGGGATTGGTCGCTTTCGAGGAGCAGGCAATCGAGGGGGAACCCCTAGGCTTGACTTTTGACTGTCCCTTCTTGGTGTCAGTGATCAGAGGCACTCTGAATCCATCGTACTTTGTGGACCTGGTGTTGCGACGGAGAAGTGCAGTATAGACAGGCGTTGTTTCTTCAGAGACCATCTTCTGAAGATACCCTTGGCGTGGCTTACCACCAGGGGTAGGCTTGGCCGACGCAACAAGGGTGGAGCTAGCCGAGGCCTGCTGCAGTGAAGGGATATGCTCATCTCCAGTAGCTAGTATCTGCACTGCAAAGATGTCCCAAATTTCTGAAGGAATGACGACTGGCTCATCCAGGGGAACATAATTTCAGTCAAATTAGCAGGCTGGGCATAGGCAGAGCCTGTCTCACTGAGAATAGCAACAGAAACAGCTTGTAAAAAGACGAGGGGATTGATTGGCAGCAGACCCTGATTCAGAATTGGGGCGGTAGCAATCGGGCCCTCAATGCAGCGAGTAAACCTCCCAAAAGAGATCATCCAGAGAAACTGAAGAAAGGACATCCCTTCCGCCGCTCTCACCTCAACAGTGTACGAATTGCCTACCGCACGAACAAATTGAGCTCCTGAGGTCTGCCTACCATTGATCAATGCATCGGCGACCTCTTCAATGTCAGAGTAAACTGACCATTCATCCTGGGGGTAATCAGTGATGTTACTCTCCCGTTCCACGCCGTCCATGAGGGAGGGGCCAGTATATTGAAACAAGGTTCTGAAACTGAAGCCACGATAAGGAGGAGGTGCAACAGGCCAAACACCCCAGCCATCCACTTGCAACTGCTGCTGCTGTTGAGGAGCTTGTTGTTCCCATGCTGCATCTATCTGCTATTGCAGCGCCTGATGATGCTCGAGAGCCCATTGCTGTGCAGCAGAGAGGTAGGGCAATTTGTACGGATGTGGAGAGGCATTCATGGGTGGAGCATCATCCTCATTTCCAACTAGACCAGGGATTATGTCTCGGCCGTTAAGAACATACACAAGCACCGACCATGAGCGGCCCATACCTGGCAGAGTACCACTGTGTTTGACCACAAGGCTATGGGGCACCTGTGCAATGTTACTGATGATTACATGAATGAGCACTCGCTCCTTATTCTGACCAGGCCTGTGCCAGAGATCCAACTTACCAAAGCAAGAAACCGCTTTGTTGATGTAATGTTCCGTTTGATAATCCATGGGGAAAGCCAAAAAAAGAACCCAGGCCACGCACTGGAAGGGGCATTGACGCATATTCTCCCCTTCATCATGTGGCACAAAAGAGAATGTCATATCATCATCTAGGGGATCTAGTTGGTGTGGACTTTCCATGATAAACTGATCTCTCAGGGCAACATCCGCAAAATCAACCATGCCCACCCCAATCGGATAAAGAAAAGCATCAGGAACTTCAAGGTGGAAATCTTCAGTCATGATTCGGACCACTTCATTCAGAACTAACTGCTTCTGATGATCAGGCACGGGAGGTGTGGCAGTGACAATGGCGTACCTTTCGTGGCTGAGCGGCGGGTCATCGACCACTATCATGTTGCGCGCCAATCGATTGTCAGGCCCTCTCTCGATCTGAGCTCCCATCGGCACGAACTGGAACGGGCGGACCGGGAAGTTTGCCATGGCTGCAGACGGCTTGGCGCCTCGAAGATCTGCTATCGATGGAGGTGTTCTGCCGGACGGGGGTTTGCCTTGCTGCTCGTTGGTCGGCTGGGGTGGTAGAAAGGGTAGCTGGTGTATGTTTGGAAGCGGAGTCGTCAAGCCAATAGTCGAGGAGGGGATGGGCCCAATATTTTGTGCATTCTTTTTGGGTCGCCAAATCTTGTTAATTTTTGGTAGGTGGGGATTCCGTGGACGTACCCGTTTCCTGGGAAGGGGCATAGGATCTTTGGTAGTGATGGCTTGCCGTTCCAACTTCCTTCTACGCCAGGTTAAACGAAACACATTTTTGGACGAACAGCGTTGCGGCTCATGGCCCAAAAGTTTGCATTTTGAACATCTCAGGAGACCAGTCCAGAAAACTTTTCAATGCGACTGACTATTGCATATGCTACAGGTTCGTACAGAAAGGCCCATGGGTTGTTTACCACAGAAACATGCTCGCTCAAACGTGTTGCACAAATCACAGAGCTTGGCCTGGCAATCCACTGACCTGTGGTCAGTTGCACCACAATGGAAACAGCGGCCCAAAATATCATGAATGATCTCTAAAGATGGCAGGTCATTCACGTCATATATTTTCTGGATAGTTGCCTCGTCATACTGAGCCTGACGGAAATCCAAGATATGCTCCAAAACGGAAATTGGTATGTTGCGCCAATTGTGCTCACGGTGTTTCTTTCCAACATATTTTTTGGCAAGGACATTATTGCTGACCGAAGAACATGGGATTACCAAACTACCAAACTGAATAGATGTGTTGCTTGGAATTTCATCTGAGCAAGAAATATCAAGATCCTCAACTCTGTGGGAAGAAACTTCATCAAATGAGTTCATAAGATTGGTAGAGATGTGCTTGGAAAACCCAAATTTCACCAACTCACGGTTGGATGAATTATCTTTGGAAGCACTGGTCGCAAGAAATGCAAGGTTAGAACGAACTGCCCTGGGAGTTCTAGCCCATAACTCAGAGATTTCATCTGGCGTGTTCCAACCCACAAACCCATCAGCAGGTGAAATCCATGGCTGTTCGAATAAACCAAAATGACAAACAAAATTTGGCCAGACTCTGTCCCGTAGGGCATAGATAAAATGGCCCACCTTATTGGATGCCACAGAGAATCGGAAGTTCTTGGTTCCAATTTGTGTCACGTTAAAGCCAGAAGCAAGACCTCCAATGCAACATTGCAAAGCCAAACCAACGGAAGCACAAGAGAGGGGAAAGGAGGCAGAGGATAAGGTGTCCACCAAGAAAAAATCCTTGGATGCAGATGGGAGAGAGAAATGAACCATGGATTTGAATCTCCTATGAACCTGGTCCTCGACCTTGAGGCCGGGGTTGAAATCCCAATGGAGTAAACCTTCCATGATGCCACCCTAGAGATCATGATTGCCGGAGATGGAGAAGGCTGTCGGAGATGGGGTGGAGGTGGTGGTGGGGATGGTGGTGGGGGTGGGGTGGGAGCCATCATCTCCGATAGCTAGGCCAGTTAGCTTGATCGGGCAGGGTTTGTCCAATAGTTCGTCAAGAACGGACCTATGTCCCATGAAGGGCTTGTTCTCCCCGCCCGTAGCCCGATGGTTAGGTGACCCATCGGGGTATATTCTTTTGGCCCAGGCCGCACTCTGTGTCGAGGTGGCGGCTCCAGTTGAGTCTTCTGGGCTCTCCATATGCTTTCCATTGCACAGTACTTTTGTACTACATGCAATAATTCCGTGAAGCTCTATATGTGGCGACGATCGAGGGCATCCAATATCCCTTCATCCGTGCAGTTACGGTGGAAGACCAAAACTACGTTGTCATCTGAACAGTCCTTGATCTTGTTTTTAACAAGCATGAATCTGGCTCAAATGTGGTGGACCATTTCTTGGGGCTGCTGCCGCACATACATCAGGTCATATATATCCGGAGGACCTGAGTTGCTTGGAGACTATATATTGTGGTGGGTGGGTGGATTAAATTTTAGATCCTATCCCACGTCCGTGTTCGGAGCCGGTATGGCTTTTGAAGTAACCGGTTAGGGTCCGGTTAAGTGCGAAGGCTCTTGTAACCCTGCAGTTGAACCAGAGTCCGACGGGGGTAAAGTCCCTTCCGAAGGTGAAGTATCCGTCTCAGGGGATTCTGGGACCCGAACATACTGGGGGGGAGGAGTCGTCGGTGGCTGGTTCCTCGACGATCGCCACGAAGTGGGTGATCGGTGGGTGATTAATTTCCCCAGGTCGGGCTTGAGCCCGATCCGATCATAGTTCATTGAGACTCCCAGGGCAGCGATGTGGTCTAGTAGTTCATTTAAAGAGAAAACATCTGCCGGATCCAATTTTTCAGAGTACTTGGGGCTGATACGTCTCCAATGTATCTATAATTTTTGATTGTTCCATGCTATTATATTACCCGTTTTGGATGTTTATGGGCTTTAGTTTACACATTTATATCATTTTTGGGACTAACCTACTAACCGGAGGCCCAACCAGTATTGCTATTTTTTTTGCCTATTTCAGTGTTTCAAAGAAAAGGACTATCAAACGGAGTCCAAACGGAATTAAACCTTCGTGAGCGATCTTTTTGGAACAAACGTGATCCAGAGGACTTGGAGTGGAAGTCAAGAAACAAGGGAGGCAGCTACGAGGGTGCCCGGCGCGCCCAGCGGAGTGGAAGTCAAGAAACAAGGGAGGCAGCTACGAGGGTGCCCGGCACGCCCCCTAGGGCTGGGCGCGCCCCCCACCCTCGTGGGCCCCTCGGGAGTCCACCGACCTACTTCTTCCTCCTATATATACCTATGTACCCCCGAAAACATCAGAAGCTACCACGAAAAACTATTTCCACCGCCGTAACCTTCTGTATCCGCGAGATCCCATCTTGGAGCCTTCGTCCGTGCTCCACCGGAGGGGGAATCGATCACGGAGGGCCTCTACATCATCTCCAAGGCCTCTCCGATGAGTTGTGAGTAGTTTACCATAGACCTTCTGGTCCATAGTTATTAGCTAGATGGCTTCTTCTCTCTCTTTGAATCTCAATACCATGTTCTCCTCGATCTTCTTGGAGATCTATTCGATGTAACTCTTTTTGAGGTGTGTTTGTCGAGATCCGATGAATTGTGGGTTTATGATCAAGTTTATATATGAGAAATATTTGAATCTTCTCTGAATTCTTTTATGTGTGATTAAGTTATCTTTGCAAGTCTCTTCGAATTATCAGTTTGGTTTGGCCTACTAGATTGATCTTTCTTGCAATGGGAGAAGTGCTTAATTAGCTTTGGGTTCAATCTTGCAGTGTCTTTTCCCAGTGACAAAAGGGGCAGCTAGGCACGTATTGTATTGTTGCCATCGAGGATAAAAAGATGGGTTTTATATAATATTGCATGAGTTTATCCCTCTACATCATGTCATCTTTCTTAATGCATTACTCTATTCTTTATGAACTTAATACTCTATATGCATGCTGGATAGAGGTTGATGTGTGGAGTAATAGTAGTAGATGCAGGCAGGAGTCAGTCTACTTGTCACGGATGTGATGCCTATATACATGATCATGCCTAGATAATCTCATAATTATTTGCTTTTCTATCAATTGCTCGACAGTAATTTGTTCACCCACCATAATACTTATGCTATCTTGAGAGAAGCCACTAGTGAAACCTATGGCCCCCGAGTCTATCTCTTATCATATAAGCTTTCAATCTACTTTTATTTGCATCTTTACTTTTCCTATCTATATCATAAAATACCAAAAATATATTTATCTTATCATATTATTTCTATCAGATCTCACTTTCGCAAGTGGCCTTGAAGGGATTGACAACCCCTTTATTGTGTTGGTTGCGAGTTCTTGTTTGTTTGTGTAGGTGCGTGGGACTTTTGAGGAGCCTCCTACTGGAGTGATACTTTGGTTCTAAAAAACTGAGGGAAATACTCACGCTACTATTGTGCATCACCCTTTCCTTTTCAAGGAAGACAAACACAAGCTCAAGACGTAGCAAGAAGGATTTCTGGCGCCGTTGCCGGGGAGGTCTTCACTCAAGTCAAGACATACCAAGTACCCATCGCAAACTCATCTCCCTCGCATTACATTATTTGCCATTTGCCTCTCGTTTTCCTCTCCCCCACTTCACCCTTGCCATTTTATTTGCTTTCTTCTTCCGCCTCGCTTTTGTTTGCCGTTATGTCTGAAATTGGGGAGATTATCATCGATATGAACAATAATGATAACATGGAAAATCTTGATGCTCCTGCTGAAGAACACGCTATCTTCCATACTAAAAAGTTTTGAATCGGTAGTGGTAATATTATTGGAAAAGGGGTTATTCAAGATTTCTTTACTTGTGCCAGTGCTTTACCTACTATGGGTGGTTCTATTCTTCATAGAACTAGTAGTCTTGTGGATGCTATCGCTATGCTTGTAGTTGAGCTTGAAAGACAATTTATGCATATGCATCCTTGCATACAAAGAATTTTCCTGGAATTTTCTAATATTGAGCATTATTCTGTTAAGCGCGCCGCTAATATCTTTTTGGAACACGAGCTTAGATTTATAATAAAAGAGGCCTAAGAAATCTTTGCACACTATTGGGTGGACGCTGGTCGTCCTCCCATAGAGGCGATCCTCTTTGATCAAGAGGAAATTAGGCGTTTTCAACCTTTGGACTATGTTGCTTTTAATGAAAACCTTAGAAAAAAGGTTCCTACCAATGTCCTAGTTTATAGAATTTCTGAACTTAATAATGATTTTGCTCTTCGAAACAATGAGCTAGGATACTCTCTTGAGTATAGGCTCACGAAGTTCTGCCAAAAGAATGCTTATAATGATGAAAAACAGAAACATTGCACGCACGGAAATAATTTTAGTAATTCACAGAAACGTGATTTTGCGTTGTTTCTTTTTGCTGTAGATCAACAGACAAATTTCCCAGGACTTCCTATTTTGGTAGTACTTTTAGAGTTCCATAAGTATTCGATAGTTACAGATTGCTACAGACTGTTCTGTTTTTGACAGATTCTGCTTTTCGTGTGTTGTTTGCTTATTTTGATGCATCTATGGCTAGTATGTGTTGGGGAACGTTGCAGAAAATTAAAATTTTTCCTACGGTTTCACCAAGATCCATCTATGAGTTCATCTAAGCAATGAGTTAAGGGAGTGAGTTTGCATCTACATACCGCTTGTAGATCGCGTGCGAAAGCGTTCGAGGGAACGGTGATGATGGAGTCGTACTCGACGTGATTCAGATCACTGATGACCAAGTGCCGAACGGACAACACCTCCGCGTTCAACACACATACGGAACGGATGACGTCTCCTCCGTCTTGATCCAGCAAGGAGGAAGGAGAGGTTGAGGAAGACAGCTCCAACGGCATCACGACGGCGTGGTGTTGGTGGAGAAGCAACACTCCGGCAGGGCTTCGCTAAGCTCGTGACGGAGGAGGAGAGGTGTTGGGGAGGGGAGGGGCTGCGCCTTGGGTTGTGTGTTGCCGCCCTCCCCTCACCCCTCTATTTATAGGGGAAGGGGCAAGGGGGGCCGGCCCCTCTAGATGGGATCTAGAGGGGGGGGGGCGGCCAGGGAGGGGGGACTTGCCCCCCAAGCAAAGGGGGCGCCCCCTCTAGGGTTCCCCCCCAACCCTAGGTGCATGGGCCCAAGGGGGGGGGGCCAGCCCTCCAGGGGCTGGTGCCCTACCCCACGCGACCCATGTGGCCCACCAAGAGGGGTGGCCCCTCCCGGTGAACCCATGGAACCCTTCCGGTGGCCCCGGTACAATACCGATATGTCACCGAAACTTTCCGGTGTCTGCATGACAACTTCCCATATATAAATCTTTACCTCCGGACCCTTCCGGAACTCCTCGTGACGTCCTGGATCTCATCCGAGACTCTGAACAACATTCGGTAATCACATACAAGTCTTCCTAATAACCCTAGCGTCACCGAACCTTAAGTGTGTAGACCCTACGGGTTCGGGAGACACGCAAACATGACCGAGACGGCTCTCCGGTCAATAACCAACAGCAGGATCTAGATACCCATGTTGGCTCCCACATGCTCCTCGATGATGTCATCGGATGAACCACGATGTCGAGGATTCAAGCAACCCCGTATACTATTCCCTTTGTCAATCGGTACGTTACAAGCCCGAGACTCGATCGTCGGTATCCCAATACCTCGTTCAGTCTCGTTACCGGCAAGTCACTTTACTCGTACCGTAATGCATGATCCCATGACCAAACACTTGGTCACTTTGAGCTCATTATGATGATGCATTACCGAGTGGGCCCAGAGATACCTCTCCGTCATACGGAGTGACAAATCCCAGTCTCGATCCGTGTCAACCCAATAGACACTTTCGGAGATACCTGTAGCGCACCTTTATAGTCACCCAGTTACGTTGTGACGTTTGGTACACCCAAAGCACTCTTACGGTATCCGGGAGTTACACGATCTCATGGTCTAAGGAAGAGATACTTAACATTGGAAAAGCTCTAGCAAAACGAACTACACGATCTTGTACTATGCTTAGGATTGGGTCTTGTCCATCACGTCATTCTCCTAGTGACGTGATCCCGTTGTCAATGACATCTAATGTCCATAGTCAGGAAACCATGACTATCTGTTGACCAACGAGCTAGTCAACTAGAGGCTTACTAGGGACGTATTGTTGTCTATGTATTCACACGTGTATTACGATTTCTGGATAATACAATTATAGCATGAATAAAAGATAATTATCATGAACAAGGAAATATAATAATAATGCTTTTATTATTGCCTCTAGGGCATATTTCCAACAGCCTCCCACTTGCACTAAAGTCAATAATCTAGTTACATTGTGATGAATCGAACACCCATAGAGTTCTGGTGTTGATCATGTTTTGCTCGCGAGAGAGGTTTAGTCAATGGATTTGCTACATTCAGATCCGTATGTACTTTGCAAATATCTATGTCTGCATCTTGAACATTTTCACGGATGGAGTTGAAATGACGCTTGATGTGCCTGGTCTTCTTGTGAAACCTGGGCTCCTTGGCAAGGGCAATAGCTCCAGTGTTGTCACAGAAGAGTTTGATCGGCCCCGACGCATTGGGTATGACTCCTAGGTCGGTGATGAACTCCTTCACCCAAATAGCTTCATGCGCTGCCTCCGAGGCTGCCATGTACTCCGCTTCACATGTAGATCCCGCCACGACGCTCTGCTTGCAGCTGCACCAGCTTACTGCTCCACCATTCAACATATGCACGTATCTAGTTTGTGACTTAGAGTCATCCAGATCTGTGTCGAAGCTAGCGTCGACGTAACCCTTTACGGAGAGCTCTTTGTCACCTCCATAAATGAGAAACATGTCCTTTGTCCTTTTCAGGTACTTCAGGATATTCTTGACCGTTGTCCAGTGTTCCTTGCCGGGATTACTTTGGTACCTTCCTACCAAACTTACGGCAAGGTTTACATCAGGTCTGGTACACAGCATGGCATACATAATAGATCCTATGGCTGAAGCATAGGGGATGACACTCATCTCTTCTTTATCTTTTGCCGTGGTCGGGCATTGAGCCGAGCTCAATCTCACACCTTGCAATACAGGCAAGAACCCCTTCTTGGACTGATCCATTTTGAACTTCTTCAAAATCTTATCAAGGTATGTGCTTTGTGAAAGACCTATGAGGCGTCTCGATCTATCTCTATAGATCTTGATGCCTAATATATAAGCAGCTTCTCCAAGGTCCTTCATTGAAAAACACTTATTCAAGTAGGCCTTAATGCTGTCCAAAAGTTCTATATCATTTCCCATCAAAAGTATGTCATCTACATATAATATGCGAAATGCTACAGAGCTCCCACTCACTTTCTTGTAAACGCAGGCTTCTCCATAAGTCTGCATAAATCCAAACGCTTTGATCATCTCATCAAAGCGAATGTTCCAACTCCGAGATGATTGCACCAGCCCATAAATGGATCGTTGGAGCTTGCATACTTTGTTAGCATTCTTAGGATCGACAAAACCCTCTGGCTGCATCATATACAGTTCTTCCTTAAGATGCCCGTTAAGGAATGCCGTTTTGACGTCCATCTGCCATATCTCATAATCATAGTATGCGGCAATTGCTAACATGATTCCGACGGACTTAAGGTTCGCTACGGGAGAGAAAGTCTCACCGTAGTCAATCCCTTGAACTTGCCGATAACCCTTAGCGACAAGTCGAGCTTTATAGATGGTGACATTTCCATCCGCGTCCGTCTTCTTCTTAAAGATCCATTTGTTTTCTATCGCTCGCCGATCATCGGGCAAGTCAGTCAAAGTCCATACTTTGTTTTCATACATGGATTCTATCTCGGATTTCATGGCTTCTAGCCATTTGTTGGAATCTGGGCCCGCCATTGCTTCTTCATAGTTCGAAGGTTCACCGTTGTCCAACAACATGATTTCCAGGACAGGGTTGCCATACCACTCTGGTGCGGAACGTGTCCTTGTGGACCTACGAAGTTTAGTAGCAACTTGATCTGCAGTACCTTGATCATCATCATTATTTTCCTCTTCAGTTGGTGTAGGCATCACAGGAACATTTTCCTGAGCTTCACTACTATCCCGTTCAAGAGGCAGTACTTGATCGAGTTCTACTTTCCTCCCACTTACTTCTTTCGAGAGAAACTCTTTTTCCAGAAAGGATCTGTTCTTGGCAACAAAGATCTTGCCCTCGGATCTTAAGTAGAACGTATACCCAATGGTTTCTTTAGGGTATCCTATGAAGACGCATTTTTCCGACTTGGGTTCGAGCTTTTCAGGTTGAAGTTTCTTGACATAAGCATCGCATCCCCAAACTTTTAGAAACAACAGCTTAGGTTTCTTCCCAAACCATAATTCATACGGTGTCGTCTCAATGGATTTAGACGGTGCCCTATTTAAAGTGAATGTAGCTGTCTCCAGAGCGTATCCCCAAAATGATAGCGGTAAATCGGTAAGAGACATCATAGATCGCACCATATCCAATAGAGTGCGATTACGATGTTCGGACACACCGTTACGCTGAGGTGTTCCAGGCGGCGTGAGTTGTGAAACGATTCCAAATTTTCTTAAGTGTGTACCAAATTCGTGACTTAAATATTCTCCTCCATGATCCGATTGTAAGAACTTTATCTTTCGGTCACGTTGATTCTCTACTTCATTTTGAAATTCCTTGAACTTTTCAAAGGTCTCAGACTTGTGTTTCATCAAGTAGACATACCCATATCTACTCAAGTCATCAGTGAGAGTGAGAACATAATGATATCCTCCGCGAGCCTCAACGCTCATTGGACCGCATACATCGGTATGTATGATTTCCAACAAGTTGGTTGCTCGCTCCATTGTTCCGGAGAACGGGGTCTTGGTCATTTTGCCCATGAGGCATGGTTCGCATGTGTCAAATGATTCATAATCGAGAGACTCTAAAAGTCCATCAGCATGGAGCTTCTTCATGCGCTTGACACCAATGTGACCAAGGCGGCAATGCCACAAGTATGTGGGACTATCGTTATCAACTTTACATCTTTTGGTATTCACGCTATGAATATGTGTAACATTACTTTCGAGATTCATTAAGAATAAACCATTGACCATCGGGGCATGACCATAAAAGATATCTCTCATATAAATACAATAAACATTATTCTTGGATTTAAATGAGTAGCCATCTCGTATTAAACGAGATCCAGATACAATGTTCATGCTCAAACTTGGCACTAAATAACAATTATTGAGGTTTAAAACTAATCCCATAGGTAAATGTAGAGGTAGCGTGCCGACGGCGATCACATCGACCTTGGAACCATTCCCGACGCGCATCGTCACCTCGTCCTTCGCCAGTCTCCACTTATTCCGCAGCTCCTGCTATGAGTTACAAATGTGAGCAACGGCACCGGTATCAAATACCCAGGAGTTACTACGAGTACTGGTAAGGTACACATCAATTACATGTATATCAAATATACCTTTAGTGTTGCCGGCCTTCTTGTCTGCTAAGTATTTGGGGCAGTTCCGCTTCCAGTGACCCTTCCCCTTGCAATAAAAGCACTCAGTTTCAGGCTTGGGTCCGTTCTTTGACTTCTTCCCGGCAACTGGCTTACCGGGTGCGGCAACATCTTTGCCGTCCTTCTTGAAGTTCTTCTTACCCTTTCCCTTCTTGAACTTAGTGGTCTTATTGACCATCAACAATTGATGTTCTTTCTTGATTTCAACCTCTGCTGACTTCAGCATTGAAAATACTTCAGGAATGGTCTTCACCATCCCCTGCATATTGTAGTTCATCACAAAGCTCTTGTAGCTTGGTGGGAGCGACTGAAGGATTCTGTCAGTGACTGCCTCATCTGGGAGGTTAATGTCCAGCTGGGACAGGCGGTTGTGCAACCCAGACATTTTGAGTATATGCTCATTGACAGAACTATTTTCCTCCATCTTACAACTATAGAACTTGTCGGAGACTTCATATCTCTCGACCCAGGCATGAGCTTGGAAAACTAGTTTCAGCTCCTCGAACATCTCATATGCTCCATGTTGCTCAAAATGCTTTTGGAGCCCCGGTTCTAAGCTGTAAAGCATGCCGCACTGAACGAGGGAGTAATCATCAGCACGAGACTGCCAAGCATGCATAATGTCTTGGTTCTCTGGGACGGGAGCATCACCTAGCGGTCCTTCTAGGACATATTGTTTCCTGGCAGCTATGAGGATGATCCTCAGGTTCCGGACCCAGTTCGTATAGTTGCTGCCATCATCTTTCAGCTTGGTTTTCTCTAGGAACGCGTTGAAGTTTATGTTGACATGAGCGGCGGCCATTTGATCTACAAGACATATTTGCAAAGGTTTTAGAATAAGTTCATGATAATTAAGTTCATCTAATCAAATTATTGTAATGAACTCCCACTCAGATTAGACATCCCTCTAGTCATCTAAGTGTTACACGATCCGAGTCGACTAGGCCGTGTCCGATCATCACGTGAGACAGACTAGTCATCGTCGGTGAACATCTCCATGTTGATCGTATCTTCCATACGACTCGTGTTCGACCTTTCGGTCTCTGTGTTCCGAGGCCATGTCTGTACATGCTAGGCTCGTCAAGTTAACCCTAAGTGTTCTGCATGTGTAAATCTGTCTTACACCCGTTGTATGTGAACGTAAGGATCTATCACACCCGATCATCACGTGGTGCTTCGAAACGATGAACTTTAGCAACGGTGCACAGTTAGGGGGAACACTTTCTTGAAATTATTATGAGGGATCATCTTATTTACTACCGCCGTTCTAAGTAAACAAGATGCATAAAACATAATAAACATCACATGCAATTATATAGTAGTGACATGATATGGCCAATATCATATAGCTCCTTCGATCTCCATCTTCGGGGCTCCATGATCATCTTCGTCACCGGCATGACACCATGATCTCCATCATCATGATCTCCATCATTGTGTCTTCATGAAGTTGTCATGCCAACGACTACTTCTACTTCTATGGCTAATGCGTTTAGCAATAAAGTAAAGTAATTTACATGGCGTTCTTCAATGACACGCAGGTCATACAAAAATAAAGACAACTCCTATGGCTCCTGCCAGTTGTCATACTCATCGACATGCAAGTTGTGATTCCTATTACAAGAACATGATCTCTTACATCACAATATATCATTCATCATTCATCACAGCTTCTGGCCATATCACATCACATGACAATTGCTGCAAAACAAGTTAGACATCCTCTAATTGTTGTTGCATCTTTTACGTGGCTGCAATTGGGTTCTAGCAAGAACGTTTTCTTACCTACGAATAACCACAACGTGATTTTGTCAACTTCTATTTACCCTTCATAAGGACCCTTTTCATCGAATCCGCTCCAACTAAAGTGGGAGAGACAGACACCCGCCAGCCACCTTATGCAACTAGTGCATGTCAGTCGGTGGAACCGGTCTCACATAAGCGTACGTGTAAGGTTGGTCCGGGCCGCTTCATCCCACAATACCGCTGAAGCAAGATAAGACTAGTAGCAGCAAGCAAGTTGACAAGATCTACGCCCACAACAAAATTGTGTTCTACTCGTGCAATAGAGAACTACGCATAGACCTAGCTCATGATGCCACTGTTGGGGAACGTTGCAGAAAATTAAATTTTTTCCTATGGTTTCACCAAGATCCATCTATGAGTTCATCTAAGCAACGAGTCAAGGGAGTGAGTTTGCATCTACATACCACTTGTAGATCGCGTGCGGAAGCGTTCGAGGGAACGGTGATGATGGAGTCGTACTCGACGTGATTCAGGTCACCGATGACCAAGTGCCGAACGGACAGCACCTCCGCGTTCAACACACGTACGGAACGGACGACATCTCCTCCGTCTTGATCCAGCAAGGAGGAAGGAGAGGTTGAGGAAGACAGCTCCAACGGCAGCACGACGGCGTGGTTTTGGTGGAGAAGCAGCACTCCGGCAGGGCTTCGCCAAGCTCGTGACGGAGGAGGAGAGGTGTTGGGGAGGGAAGGGGCTGCGCCTTGGGTTGTGTGTTGCCGCCCTCCCCTCACCCCTCTATTTATAGGGGAAGGGGCAAGGGGGGCCGGCCCCTCTAGATGGGATCTAGAGGGGGGCGGCGGCTAGGGAGGAGGGACTTGCCCCCCAAGCAAAGGGGGCGCCCCCTCTAGGGTTCCCCCCCAACCCTAGGCGCATGGGCCCAAGGGGGGGGGGCGCCCAGCCCTCCAGGGGCTGGTGCCCTGCCCCACACGGCCCATGTGGCCCACCAAGAGGGGTGGACCCTCCCGGTGGACCCCCGGAACCCTTCCGGTGGCCCCGGTACAATACCGATATGTCACCGAAACTTTCCGGTGTCCGCATGACAACTTCCCATATATAAATCTTTACCTCCGGACCCTTCCGGAACTCCTCGTGATGTCCTGGATCTCATCCGGGACTCCGAACAACATTCGGTAATCACATACAAGTCTTCCTAATAACCCTAGCGTCACCGAACCTTAAGTGTGTAGACCCTACGGGTTCGGGAGACACGCAGACATGACCGAGACGGCTCTCCGGTCAATAACCAACAACGGGATCCGGATACCCATGTTGGCTCCCACATGCTCCTTGATGATGTCATCGGATGAACCACGATGTCGAGGATTCAAGCAACCCCGTATACTATTCCCTTTGTCAATCGGTACGTTACAAGCCCGAGACTCGATCGTCGGTATCCCAATAGCTCGTTCAGTCTCGTTACCGGCAAGTCACTTTACTCGTACCGTAATGCATGATCCCATGACTAAACACTTGGTCACTTTGAGCTCATTATGATGATGCATTACCGAGTGGACCCAGAGATACCTCTCCGTCATACGGAGTGGCAAATCCCAGTCTCGATCCGTGTCAACCCAATAGACACTTTCGGAGATACCTGTAGTGCACCTTTATAGTCACCCAGTTACGTTGTGACGTTTGGTACACCCAATGCACTCCTACGGTATCCGGGAGTTACACAATCTCATGGTCTAAGGAAGAGATACTTGACATTGGAAAAGCTCTAGCAAAACGAACTACACGATCTTGTGCTATGCTTAGGATTGGGTCTTGTCCATCACGTCATTCTCCTAATGACGTGATCCCGCTGTCAATGACATCTAATGTCCATAGCGAGGAAACCATGACTATCTGTTGACCAACGAGCTAGTCAACTAGAGGCTTACTAGGGACGTATTGTGGTCTATGTATTCACACGTGTATTACGATTTCTGGATAATACAATTATAGCATGAATAAAAGACAATTATCATGAACAAGGAAATATAATAATAATGCTTTTATTATTGCCTCTAGGGCATATTTCCAACAGTATGTAGGGTATGAACCATAGAGAACTTGGAATACAATAGGCTTAAGACCAATATAAATAAAGAATGAGTTCATTATAGTACCTTATGTGGTGGTTTTTCTTTCTTGCACTAACGGAGCTTATGAGATTTCCTGTTGAGTTTTGTGTTGTGAAGTTTTCAAGTTTTGGGTAAAGATTTGATGGATTATGGAATAAGGAGTGGCAAGAGCCTAAGCTTGGGGATGCCCAAGGCACCCCATTATATTCAAGAATATCCAAAACCCTAAGCTTGGGGATGCCCCGGAAGGCATCCGCTCTTTCGTCTTCGTCTATTGGTAACTTTACTTGGAGCTATATTTTTATTCGCCACATGATATGTGTTTTGCTTGGAGCATCTTGTATGATATTAGTCTTTCCTTTTTAGTTTAACACAATCATACTTGCTCTACACACCTTTTTGGAGAAACCCACTTGATTGGAATTTATTAGAATACTCTATGTGATTCACTTATATCTTTTGAGCTAGATAGTTTTTGCTCTAGTGCTTCACTTATATCTTTTAGAGCACGGCAGTTGCTTAATTTTGTAGAAATTGTTGATCTCTCATGCTTCACTTATATTATTTTGAGAGTCTCTTAGAACAGCATGGTATTTTCTATGGTTATAAAATTGGTCCTAGAATGATGGGCATCCAAGTTGGGTATAATAAAAACTATCATAGGAAGTGAATTGGATGCTATGATCAATTTGATACTTGATAATTGTTTTGAGATATGGAGGTGGTGATATTAGAGTCATGATAGTTGGGTGATTATGAATTTAATGAATGCTTGTGTTGCAGTTAGCAAGTCCCGTAGCATGCACGTATGGTAAAAGTTGTGTAACAAATTTGAAACATGAGGTGTTCTTAGATTGTGCATCCTTATGAGTGGCGGTCGGGGACGAGCAATGGTCTTTTCCTATCAATCTATCCCCCTAGGAGCATGCACGTAGTGCTTGATTTTTGATGACTTGTAGATTTTTGCAATAACTATATGAGTCCTTTATGACTAATGTTGAGTCCATGGATTATACGCACTCTCACCCTTCCATCATTGCTAGCCTCTTCGGCTGTGCAATGCCCTTTCTCACCTTGAGAGTTGGTGCAAACTTCGCCAGTGCATCCAAACCCCGTGATACTATAAACTCCATCACACATAAACCTCCTTATATCTTCCTCAAAACAGCCACCATACCTACCTATTATGGCATTTCCATAGCCATTCCGAGATGCCATGCAACTTTTCCACCGTTTAGTTAATCATCATGACACACATTATCGTTGTCATATTGCCTTGCATGATCATGTAGTTGACATCATATTTGTGGCAAAGCCACCATGCATAATTTTTCATACATGTCACTCTGGATTCATTGCCCATCCCGGTACACCACCAGAGGCATTCATATAGAGTCATATCTTGTTCTAGTTTTGAGTTGTAATTCATGAGTTGTAAATAAATAGAAGTGTGATGATCATCATTATTAGAGCATTGTCCCCAAATAAAAAAAAGAAAGGCCAAAGAAAAAAAAGAAGAAAAAAAAGAAAAAAAAGAAAGGCCCAAGGAAAAAAAGGGGCAATGTTACTATCTTTTTCCACACTTGTGCTTCAAAGTAGCACCATGTTCTTCATATAGAAAGTCTTTTATGTTGTCACTTTCATATACTAGTGGTAATTTTTCATTATAGAACTTGGCTTGTATATTCCTACGATGGGCCTCCTCAAGATGCCCTAGGTCTTCGTGAGCAAGCAAGTTGGATGCACACCCACTAGTTTCTTTTGTTGAGCTTGCATACCTTTATAGCTCTAGTGCATCCGTTGCATGGCAATCCCTACTCCTCATGTTGACATAAATTGATGGGCATCTCCATAGCCCGTTGATTATCCTCGTCAATGTGAGACTTTCTCCTTTTTGTCTTCTCCACATAATCTCCCTCATCATATTCTATTCCACCCATAGTGCTATATCCGTGGCTCACGCTCATGTATTGCGTGAAAGTTGAAAAAGTTTTAGATTACTTAAGTATGAAACAATTGCTTGGCTTGTCATTGGGGGTGTGCAAGATGGGAGCATTTTTGTGTGACGAAAATTGCTTTGATTAGTATGGTTGAAGTATTACTATTTCTTATGTCAATATGAACTTTTATTTTGAATCATTTCGATCTGAACATTCATGCCACAATAAAGAAAATTACATTGAGAATTATGCTAGGTAGCATTCCACATCAAGAATTCTGTTTTTATCATTTACCTACTCGAGGACGAGCAGGAATTAAGCTTGGGGATGCTGGGGCCAATGCGAGGATGGTGTTCGGCAGCCCTGAGAGGAGTTGCGGGATTGATGGCCATGCGGGCCCTCATGGTAAAACCGTCGAACCGGACGGTCTGCCCCGAAGCCAGGTACCTTCCGGAAGCGATATTGTCATTGATGACTAGGCAAGCCATGGATCGCTTTTTGCAGACAGCACTGCGGATCTCTCAATGAAAGCACCAATGTCGGTGTCAAAACTGGCAAATCTCGGGTAGGGGGGCCCAAGCTGTGCATCTAGAGATCGATAGTAACAGGGAGTCAGGGGACACAATGTTTACCCAGGTTCGGGCCCTCTTAATGGAGGTAAACCCTACTCCTGCTCGATCATATTTGATGAGTATGATGATTACAAGAGTTGATCTACCTCAAGATCGTAATAGGTAACCCTAGAGGACTAGCTTATGAAGATTCTGATGATGAGTCGCCCTCTACAAGCTAACCCCTCCAGTTTATATACACACCGGAGGGGGTCTAGGGTTAGTACAAGGTCGGTTTATCAGGGGAGGAAACCTCCGGACTCTATTCTTGCCGTCCACATATCGAGAAGTCCCATTTGGACACGGTTGATGATCTTCAGCTTGATCCTGTACGGCCTAGGTAACCCGGCCCACACTCCTAGGCCGGATACCTGAGGACCCCCAAATCCAGGACTCCCTCAACAGGAGGTTGATTTGGGCAATGTCGAAGTCGATGAGCTTGGTGCGGTAGTTGTCGTAGGTGCCAAAGTTGACGGGGAGGCGGATCTGCCCTAGGGGGCAGATGGAGCCATCGATGACTGCAAAGAAAGGCTTGGTGGGGCGGAGCTGGCCATGTGGCACATGAAGCAAGCCAAATGCCTCCATAGAGAGCACGTTGAGGCCGGCTCCACCGTCGATGAGGTTCTTGGTGACTGCCACGTTGCAGATGGTGGGGGTGCAGAGCAGCAGGAGCGCGCCTGCGCCTATGGTGGTAGCGGGGTGATCCCCTAAGATGAAGGTGAGGTTGGCCTTAGGCGCCGCCCAGCCCGGGAGAGTCCCCTGCTGCATGCAGGTGGCACCCACTTGGCAGAAGAATTGCTTGATGTGGCGGTCCGAGGGCGGCTCCTGCAAACCATCAAGGAGGGTTGCGACGATGGGGGGCGCTGGTATCGTGAAGCGCGCGATGAAGAGACCGCGCAGCTCCTCCCAGGAGGTCATTGAAGACCCTGGGAAATTTAGAAGAAGGGCGCGCGGCGCCCCCGAGAGGGCCATAGGGAGCCGGTTGGCCATGACCTTGACGTTGCCGCCGGCTGCCCAAACTCCCTCCTTGTATGCTTGGAGGAAGCCTGCCGGATCTGCCGCGCCGTCGTAGCGGGGCGGTAACTCTGGCCTGAACTTTGGTGGCCACTGCACCCGCCGCAGGGCGGGGGTGAAAGCTCGGAGGCCCTGGCTCCTTCGAAGGTGCGCGTCGATTCGTTCAGTGGAGGAACATTCCCATGAGAGCCGACAGTGGAGCGCAGCGGACGGAGCGGCGGATCTTTGATGCACCCCTACCTGGCGCGCAAAATGTCGGATTATGGGTTCCGCAAACCCTTGAGAGGTTCGAACTCTAGGGTGCGTGCGGAGATCTCAACCTCCTAGTTTGCCTACTCGCCAATCTCACAGCCTAGCTCGACAAACTCAAAGGACAGGCGACACAACAATATACTGATATGTCTCCAACGTATCTACTTTTCGAAACACTTTTGCCCTTGTTTTGGACTCTAACTTGCATGATTTGAATGGACCTAACCGGGACCGACGCTGTTTTCAGCAGAATTGCCATGGTGTTATTTTTGTGCAGAAATAAATTTCTTGGAATGACCTGAAAATCCACGGAGACACATTCTAGAATTAATAAAAAATATTGGCGAAAGAATCAACGTCAGGGGGCCCACACCCTGTCCACGACAGTGCAGGGTGCGCCCCCTGCCTCGTGGCCCTCCTGGGACTCCACCTACCTCAACCCCAACTCCATATATTCACTTTCGGGGAGAAAAAAAATGAGAGAGAAGGATCCATCGCTTTTTATGATATCGATCCACCACCAAGCCCTAATCTTCCTTGCGAGGTCTGATCTGGAGTTTGTTCGGGGCTCCAGAGAGGTGAATCCGTCGCCATCGTCATCATCAATCATCCTCCATCACCAATTTCATGATTCTCACCGTCGTGTGTGAGTAATCCCATCGTAGGTTTTCTGTACGGCGATGGGTTGGATGAGATTTACCATGTAATCGAGTTAGTTTTGTTAGGGTTTGATCCCTAGTATCCATTATGTTCTAAGATTGATGTTTCTATGACTTTGCCATGCTTAATGCTTGTCACTAGGGCCCAAGTGCCATGATTTCAGATCTGAACCTATTATGTTTTCATGAATATATGTGAGTTCTTGATCCTTTCTTGCAAGTCAATAGTCACCTACTATGCGTTATGATCCGGCAACCCCGAAGTGACAATAATCGGGACCACTTCCGGTGACCGTAGTTTGAGGACTTCATGTATTCACTAAGTGTTAATGCTTTGGTCTGGGACTCTATTAAAAGGAGGCCTTAATATTCCTTAGTCTCCAATAGGACTCCGCTGCCACAGGAGGGTAGGACAAAAGATGCCATGCAAGTTCTTTTTCATAAGCACGTATGACTATATTCAGAATACATGCCTACATTACATTGATGAACTGGAGCTATTTCGGTGTCACCCTATGTTATAACTGTTGCATGTTGAATTACATCCGACATAATTATCCATCACTGATCCATTGACTACGAGCTTTTCACATATTGATCTTTGCTAAGTTATTTCTCCATTGCCACTGTTACGATTACTACAAAACTGCTACTATTACTTTCGTCACCGTTACCGTTATTTCCATACTACTTTGCTACTAAATACTTTGCTGCAGATATTAAGTCTTTCAGGTGTGGTTGAATTGACAACTCAATTGCTAATACTTGATGTCGGTGTACTAGAATAGGGGTACCCTAGTACCCCGAACTTGTGCACGGGGAGTTGCAGCACCCCGCGGCAAGTCTTGCCGGTCGAACGCCAAGATCCTCCGTGGTTCCCTTGGAGCCATTCAAGAACAAAGTATTTAAGCTCAGGAGACAAGGCCCCGGCAAGAGGAGCTTGCCGGGAAGGCCAACCAAGGCACTCCAAGGAACTTGCCGCGACGAGCCACGCGCTCCGGCAAGACAACAAGGCCCCGGCAAGAGGAGCTTGCCGGGAAGACCAACCAAGGTACCTCGAGGCCCGGTGAGCGACAAGCCTCCGGACCCGACAAGACAACAGTAGCGGCAAGGCGCTTGCCGCGGCAGGCGGCCACTCTGTGCCCACACTCCAGCGCATCCACCAACGTGTCGCTCTGGGGGCCTCTCCAGGCGCGCGTGGCGGGAGGCTGTGTAGCTAGCGTTGCGCAGTGGCATGCGAAGCTGACAAGATCGCCATTGTGGCGAACGGTGGCGCCCCTAACGGTCCTTTTCTGCACTGTTTGGGCGACTCAGACGGGCATTTAATGCCCTTGTCCCCTGCCGTCAGGGTTAGGTAGGGTGCACTGTACAAGTAACTGTACCAACCACCTCACTTTTTACATGTGTACCCTTCTCTACGTTACCACCTGTCGGTGACCCCTTTAGCGTATAAAAGGAGGCCCATGCACAACGTAGAGGGGGTTCGGTTCGACTGGTTCGCGAGGTTCGACTAGTTCGGAACCCAGAAAAACACTAGGCTCTCTCTCTAGAGCAAGAACACAAGATAATACAACCAGACAAGCAGCAGTAGGAGTGTTATCTCTTCGGAGAGCTCCGAAGCTAGGTAAACTGCTCGTGTGCTTCACGTCGATCTGCTCTTCGTGCGATCTCCGCCCCCCGCCGAACCGAAAGGGGCCCGGTCCGCCGGCCCCATAGGTGTTCGTGGATCAGTTTCCCCCGACATCTTTGGCGCGCCAGGTAGGGGGCGTCGAGGTTGTGTGAACCTGATCCGGCGTTCACACGAGCTAGATCTTCATTCCCTTCATCAACATGCCACCGAAGAAGAAGACTTCGGCGGCAGCCGCTCCGTCCACGTCACTTCCGCCACCGTTGGAGCAAACGGGTGGTGGAATGGACGCCGGCGGAAGAATGGACGTCGACGAGGAAGCTTATGATGCTGCCAGGTCCAAGGACAAGGCTGCACAAACCTCAGCGACTGTACATGTTCCGCGCCACTCTCAGGAGGCGCAAGACCAACAGCGTCATGGCACTTGCAGTGCCATACGCATGATAGGCCAAGACCAAGCTGGTGGATCTCGGGGCGCTCAAGACCAGCATGCATGCCAGCGTGCTGGCACGAGCGGGGCACGATAGCCTGGACGGGATACTGCTCCTTCTAACATGGTTAGAAGTCCGAGCACGTCCCGCTCCTCGCGCCGTCCGCCACTGCCACCCACCACTCCAGCAGAAGCTTTGGCGCGAGCTCAACTTCTCCTAGATTACCCTCCGACGTCGGACAAGATCGACGAATGGAGGGCCACCATTCAGAGTCTCATCGGCTACGCCAACGGCGACACTCCACGGCGGCCGAGCGCGTCGCCCCCGCAGCAGGGTTGCCGGGCACGAGCCGGTGGCGACGAAACGGGTGGAGGTGCAACTACCATGCAATCACCACCACGAAGGCCAAGATCGCTGACTCGCTGGATCCACCTCGACAGCGACTCCACCGCATCTTCGGATCCACGAGCTCGTCGCGATCAGCGCCAATTTCTTCATGATCGACAACAAGAAGATGCTCGAACTCGCATCGAGCGCCGAAGAGAAGCGCGACGTTAATCCGACAAGCGCGCTGGGCCCTCTGTTGACATGCATGCGCCAGGGGACCCAGGCGATCTGCCGTAAGCGGTAGGTTGCCCTGCGTTCACTCGTGAGGTGCGGCAAGTCCAGTGGCCCAGCACGAAGAACTTCAAGCCAGACGTACCGGAGAAGTACGACGGCAAGACGCATTCGTCGGAGTTCCTCAGCATTTACACCATTGTGGTGCAGGCTGCTGGGGGACGGGATGACAAGATCCTTGCCAACTACTTCCCGCTGGTACTCAAGCCCAACGTCAGGTCCTGGCTCATGCACTTGCCGGACAACTCCATATCCTCTTGGGCTGATCTGTGCCATCAGTTTGTCGGCGCCTTCACAGGCGGACACAAGCCTCATGGCCAGGAGAGTGATCTTCATCTGCTCGCCCAGAAGGAAGGAGAGCCCCTGCGCAAGTACATTCAGAGATTCAGCAGTGTGCAGCACAACATCCCGGACGTCCACCCTGCCGCGGTGATCAGCATGTTCCATCAGAACGTGCGGAACCACAGGATGCGGGAGGAAATGGCGATGTGCAAGATCAGGGACGTCAGTGAGTTATATGCACTGGCCGACAAGTGTGCACGCGCTGAGGAAGGGAGGAGACTCCCCAGAGAGAATGTAGGAGCGGGAGGATCTGACAGTGAAGATGCTGCCCCGGCAAGGAAAAACCGGCGGCGGAACAACAGAAGGAGGAAAGGCAAAGAGGTGCTAGTTGTTGAGCAGTCCGGCAACGGTGGTGGCGCCAAGGAAGCCAAAGCTGGTGACTCTGGCAAGGAGGTTGCCGTGGAGGTGGCGGTCGCTGACAAGCAGGACGGCACCAACAAGCATTATTGCAAGATCCACCGCACCAAGGGCCATGATCTCCAGAACTGTAAGAAAGTCAAGCAGCTTGTTGAGCAACAGAAAGCTGAATACGAGCGGCGCGACAAGGAGAAGGCCCAGGAAGGTGCTGGGGGATCCGGCAAGAAACGTCCCGGCCGAGGAGGATGCCGCGGCAAGGCCAAGCAGCGGCAAGGAGACAGACCTCCTCGCAGCCGCAACAAGGATGAAGATGACGACGATGATGAAGACATGGATGATGAGGAGACTGATGAGCAGGAGTTCCAGAAGGCCACAGAGGTCCTGTGCGTTGACGGTGGTGCTTCTCTGCATACCTCGCACCGTCAGCTCAAGCAGTGGGTGCGGGAAGTTAATGCAGCAGAACCACCCGTCGAGTCACGCAAGCCTCTGAAATGGTCTAGCACGCCTATCATCTTTGATATTGAGGACCACCCTGATCGCATAACTGCGGTCGGGAGCTTGCCAATGTTGGTTTCACCAACAATCCGCAACCTCAAGGTCACTAAGATGCTAGTTGACGGCGGGGCCGGCTTGAATCTGATCTCCTCCGCGGTGCTCCAAAAACTCCAGATCCCTGATAGCGAGCTCGAAGAGACCGGTACATTTCAAGGAATCAACCCGGGAAGAAGCAAGCCGAAGGGAAAGATCACGTTGCCGTTAACATTTGGCAGCAAGCTGAACTTCAGGACTGAGAGGGTCACATTTGATGTTGCTGACTTTCCATTACCTTACAATGGAATCCTTGGCCGTCCGGCACTCGCCAAGTTCATGGCAGCCTCTCACTATGCGTACAACGTACTGAAAATGCCAGGCCCGATAAGTGTCATCTCTGTCCCTGGAGACAAGAAGGATGCTCTTATCTGTGCTGACAAGATCTACCGGGAAGCGGCAGCCGCAGCAGAACGCAAGACACTTGCCGCTGAAGCTCCCGGGGGGAAGAAGAAGACCAAGTCCGGCAAGAGTTCTGATGCCCACTCCAGCAAGCGCACCTCTTCGGAGTGCTGCGCTACCGTCGAGGACGCACCATCGAGCTCCACCGGCAAGTATAAGAAGGCAATGGCAGCTCCACCTGAGACCAAGAAGGTGTCCGCCAAGGAGGACGGCGCTGGTGGTACCTTCACCATCAGCGCCACTCTTGACCCCAAATAGGAAAGCGCGCTCGTTGCTTTCCTGCAGGCGAATGTCGACGTGTTTGCGTGGCAACCGTCTGATATCCCCGGTGTTCCCAGGAAAGTAATTGAGCACCACCTTGCCGTCTGTCCTCATGCGCGGCCCGTCAAGCAGAAAGTCAGGAAACAGGCAGTGGAGCGCCAAGAATTCATCGCAGAAGAAATCAAGAAGTTGGAAGCAGCAGGCCTTGTCAGAGGAGTGCTCCATCCCACATGGTTGGCCAATCCTGTTGTCATGCGCAAGGCTAACGGGAAATGGAGGCTTTGTATTGACTTCACTGATGTTAATAAAGCTTGTCCCAAAGACCCATTTCCCTTGCCGCGCATTGACCAGATTGTTGACTCCACAGCCGGATGTGATTTGCTTTCATTTCTTAATGCATACTCAGGATACCATCAGATCTTCATGGCAGAAGAGGATGAAGAGAAAACCGCATTTATCAACCCGTGTGGCACGTACTGCTTCATACGGATGCCTTTCGGTTTGAAGAATGCTGGTTCAACATTCGCAAGGGCAGTCCACCACGCTTTTGAGCCGCAGATGCACAGAAATGTGGAAGCCTACATGGATGACATAGTGGTCAAAAGCAAGAATAGGGCGACCCTGATTCAAGATTTAGACGAGACATTTGCAAATCTGCGCAAGATCAACCTCAAGCTTAACCCCGAGAAGTGCGTGTTTGGAGTCCCTTCCGGCAAGCTTCTCGGGTTCTTCGTGTCTCAGCGGGTAATTGAAGCCAATCCCGACAAGATCAAGGCCATTGAGCAGATCGAAGCACCAAAGCGCGTCAAGGATGTACGAAGGCTTGCCGGTTGCGTGGCTGCTCTCAGCAGGTTTATCTCTAGATCTGCTGAGCGCGCCCTGCCATTTTTCAAAATTTTGAAAAAGGCAGGTCCAATGAAATGGACTCCGGAGGCGGAGGCTGCGCTGCAGGACTTGAAGAGATACCTGTCCTCCACTCCAACACTTGTCGCACCTAAGCCGCAAGAGAAGTTGCTGCTGTATATAGCGGCAACCAATCAAGTGGTTAGTGCTGCGTTAGTGGCGGAGAGGGAGGCAGATGATGAGCCAGCAACCATGGCAGATGCATCCAGCAACAAGAAGGGGGCTTCGCCGACAAGCTCTGGTCCCGACAGAGATGGATCTGCGCAGGAGCATGATAAGATGCAGAAGAGAATGGTGCAGCGTCCAGTTTACTTTGTCAGTTCCCTTCTACAGGGGGCTAGATCAAGGTACTCTGGTGTGCAGAAGTTGCTTTTCGGCCTCCTCATGGCCTCGAGAAAGCTGCGCCATTAGTTCCAAGCACATGAGATCATAGTCGTCACTCGCTTTCCGCTGAAGAGGATACTGCAAAATCCAGAAGCGACAGGCAGGATTGTCGAGTGGGCGCTGGAACTGTCAAGCTTTGGCCTCAAGTTTGAGAGCACTTCAACTATCCAAAGAAGGGCATTGGCAGAGTTCATAGCAGAATGGACGCCAACACCATATGAAGAAATTCCAGAGACGAGCATCCCCGTTAAAGAGGCAAGCAAAGAGTGGCTGATGTACTTTGATGGTGCCTTCTCGCTGCAAGGCCCCGGTGTGGGCGTGCTGCTTGTCGCGCCCACCGGAGAGCACCTCAAGTACATAGTCCAGATGCACTTTCCCAAGGAGCAAGCAACCAACAATACTGCAAAGTATGAAGGATTGCTTGCCGGTCTCAGAATTGCAGCAGACCTTGGGATCAAGAAGCTCTTTGTCAGGGGTGACTCACAGCTTATCGTCCGCCAAGTGAACAAGAACTACCAGAGTCCATTGATGGAAGCATATGTTGATGAAGTGAGGAAGCTAGAAGAGCACTTTGATGGCCTACAGATGGAGCATATCCCAAGAGCTCAGAATCACATTGCTCATGGCCTGTCAAAGTGCGCCGCACTAAAGTTACCTGTGGAACCAGGGATCTTTGTGCTCAAGTTGACTCAACCATCCGTAACACCATCAACTGGACAAAGCAAGAAGAGGAAGTTGGTTTCTGGTGACTACTTTCTGGCAGAGCTCCCCGAAGCCGCCGCCAAGAAAGTCCCCAAGATCAACACCAAGGATGCTGAGCGGCAGTCTGCTCCGGCGAGCCTTATGGTTTGTTCCGTTGAAGCAGACGCTCCCGACAAGTTTTGCTCCGGCAAGCTTGCCGGGGAACATCAAGCTCCAGCAGGGCCGCAAGTCCTTGCCGTGGAAGAGGATGTTCCCGCAGCAGCAGATGTGCCTTTAGTCCTTGTTGTCGAGCCAAAAGCTCCAGCATGGGCACAGCAGATTGTCCATTTCCTTCAGACAGGAGAACTTCCCAAAGATCAAGAAGAAGCGGAAAAAGTAGCCCGACAGTCAAGTATGTACCAGTTTGTCGATAGCATACTGTACAGAAGAAGACTCAACGGTGTGAATTGAAGTGTATTTGCCAGGAAGATGGACAAAAGCTGTTGGCAGAGATACATGGAGGCATATGTGGGCACCACATTGGTGCAAGAGCACTTGCCGGCAAAGCTTTCCGGCAAGGTTTCTTTTGGCCGACAGCCCTCCAGGATGCAACTGCACAAGTAACCAAGTGTGAAGCGTGCCAGTTCCAATCCAAACAGATACACCAGCCAGCTCAAGCTCTCCAGACGATCCCTTTATCCTGGCCATTTTCGGTCTGGGGGCTCGATATCCTCGGCCCTTTCCCCCGAGCTGTCGGGGGCTTTGAGTACTTGTACGTCGCAATCGACAAGTTCACAAAGTGGCCGGAAGTGCAGCCAGTGAGGAAGGTGGCAGCACAGTCAGCAGTCAAGCTCTTCAGGTCAATTGTTTGCCGTTTCGGGATCCCTAACAGGATCATCACCGACAACGGCACGCAATTCACGAGCCGCACCTTCATGCAGTACGTCCAAGACCTTGGCGCCAAGGTCTGCTTCGCTTCTGTTGCTCATCCGAGAAGCAATGGTCAAGCAGAGAGGGCAAATGCTGAAGTGCTGCGCGGGCTCAAGACCAGAACTTTCGACAGGCTGCGCAAGTGCGGAAGAAACTGGATCGAGGAGCTGCCAGTGGTTCTTTGGTCGATCAGAATGACGCCAAATCGAGCCACTGGCCAGACGCCTTTCGCTCTAGTCTATGGAGCAGAGGCAGTTCTCCCCATGGAACTCGTATACGGATCGCCTCGAGTGCTCGCTTATGATGAGCTTGAGCAAGAACAACTGCGACAAGACGACGCACTGCTCCTTGAGGAAGATTGTCTTCAGGCTGCTGTACGAGCTGCTCGATACCAGCAAGCTTTGCGCCGCTACCATAGCCGCAAAGTTAAAGCTAGAAGCTTCGAAGAAGGCGACCTTGTTCTTCGGCGCGTTCAGTCCGCCAAGAATTCCAACAAGTTGACGCCGAAGTGGGAAGGCCCTTATCGGGTGAAACGAGTCACAAGGCCCGGCGCTGTCCGCCTTGAGACCGAAGATGGCATTCCGGTGAGCAACTCCTGGAACATAGAACATCTTCGTAAGTTTTTCCTGTAGGGCTCGGTTGCCGGAACCCGTTCCGGCAACCACCTTTTGTACAAGTCTTGCCGCTGTTGCATGTAATCCTTTGTACAAAGCCGGGCGCAGATCCCGTGCATAAATAGAACCCCATGTGCTCCGCACAACTTGTCCATTTCATGCATTAGTTTCTTTCTTGCATGCGTTATCTGACACTTTGTGCAGCACCTACATCCGGTAAGCAATAACGAGCCGAAGGGCTCCATATCATTATTTTCTCTTCTTTCTTCTTTTCAACAAAGGAAAAGAAGGTTCC